>NC_143196.1:17802500-17827500 GCF_051530095.1 Phoenix dactylifera | reverse complement strand
CTACCGTTTGAGAGGGTAATTTCCCCGAACTTTGTGCCTCTAACCGACTAATTGCGGTTGCCATCTGGCCCATTTGATTGTCCAAACTTTGAATATTGGCCCTCGCCTCATGCTGAAATTGCTTTGTCTCCTGTTGAAATTGCAAAGTATTAGTGGCAAGAGTCTTAACAATATCTTCTAAATGTTGGGAACCCGCCCATGCCGCTGATATTTCAAAAAAATTCAGATGGCAGCGGAATCGGCATGTGCGGGATCGACGTTCATCGCATGAACGTTGTTTCATGAATCGTTCGTAGTTAGATAAGAATTAAAACTTTTTAAACCTTTAGGAAGATCAGATCTTCACCTTGTGCGGGTAGATGATCACCGCAAACTGAAGTTCGTGGTCTAGGATGAAGGTTTGCTTGAAGCCGTTCAAGTGTCCGGCCTCTACGGGTATCCACACGAAGCAGTGATCCGATCAAAGCTCTCTTGTCCTCCCGAGGTGCTAGCTCCCTTGCAAAGACTTCTTTTGATGGCTGATTTCCTCTCTTTCAATCAACCCTTGATTGTGCTTGAGAGGAGGAAGAAGAAGGATGAAGAAGAGGAAGAAGAAGAATCCCCACGCAGCCTTTTTTCTTTTCCCTGCGTTGGAAGGAAGAAGGGAGGAAGAGGATGCCGCCAACACCTTTGGCTTTTATCTTCCTTGCTTGCGGCTGAACCAAGAAGAGTGGAGAGGGAGGCGTACGGCAAGGAGGAAGAGGACTTCTTCTATGCTCTAGGTGCCACCCACAAGTCCCTTTTTATAGACATGTGGAGCTCCTAACATTTAGGAGTTCTTGATGTCTTTCCTAAGAGGGGGCGCCGTCTCTTCTCCCTTCTCCACGTGGAAAGGGGAGGGGCTTATCCCCTTCCTCATGGTAAACCCTAATCCATATTAGGTAGGGATTGGAATGCCCTAATGTGGTCAAGCCCTAATCCAATTAGGCTTAGCCCAAGGGCGAACCAATTTGGATCCAATCTAGGTAAGTCCTAATCCAATTAGAACTTAAATCAATTTTGACTCAATTGAACTCTTCAATCCTAATCCAATTAGGAGTCTTATTGATTCATTAGATTAATAATTAATTGTGACTTAAGAAACCCTAATCCAAATTAGGACATATATAATTTTAGTCCTAATCCAATTAGGACTTTATTTGAATCCGAAGTCCTAATCCGATTAGGACTCTAGGAATCCTACTCCAAGTAGGAATCCAATTTTGATTCAAAACTTCTAATCTCATTAGGATTGCAGGAATCCTATTCCAGGTAGGAATCCCAGTCCTACTCCAACTAGGATTTCCAGTCCTAATCCAATTAGGACTCTAGGAATCCTACTCGAAGTAGGACTCTTGTTTCAAGTCCAATTAATTAATTCCCTTTGTTCCTTCTTCAATTGAATATCAATCGAATTGATTACTTGTGATTCATAATCATTTTTCAACCATCGGATCGGTCAATACTTCTAGTGTGTGTGACCCCATAGGTTCTACTTTGACTGGTAGTGGGATATATTGTGATCTCTATCACTATATCATTGAAAACTCATTTCAATGGGTTGGAACGATTCCAACTCAACTCATTAGGGTTTATCGATCATCGAGATAATCCCTGTGAGTCCCACCATCCACCAGTGACACCTAGCAGCATGTAGTGGCTGCCTAGTAGAATAGAAAGATGAACCTCTAGGTGCAGTTACCATGTGATACAGTCCTACAATCGTGGATCCCTACAGGACGGAGGTCATGGACAACTCGTCAAACCCCATCGTCTGTCATATGTCAAGATTTATTCGACTCGAGTTCGATAGTGAAAAACTCTTTCTCCACTTTATATTACTGCCCTGGCCAAGGTCTTAGAACTCAGTCTAACAAATCACATAGGATCACTCCTCTTCTATCAAGGTCGATAGATTCCTTGTAGGTGCATACCCTACTCCTATAGTGAACCTACTGCAGCCAATCTACACTGCATGGACCCATATGGCTGGAGACCATGTATGTGTGCAGTCAAACTATAATAACCTCACTGTGAGTAGCCGAAGCACCGCAGGTCAAAGGACCAGTCACACTACTGCAACATCAAGCAAGTCATTGACGAGTGGATAGACATCCAAGTGACTTCTTGTCTTGGTCACGCTCAGTACCCTTGTTCTCTAACAAGCACCTGCACTATCACTTCAGTGTCCCTACACTGTGGACTCAAGTCTCGTCCATCCAGAAGGAAAGTGATCTGTGCACTGATCGGATCGATCACCGTCCTCGTGATGATCCATTGATCAGGAGCATTTAGAAATTAATCACCAATGATACATGGCTCAAATTCTCAACTCTTGAGAATATGTATCATCATCTTATTAATTTCTTGGACGATTCATAGACACATAAATAATATGAATGAAAAGATGCCTTTTATTTATTCAATAATAAATAGTCAAGTACAAAATTATGTCCCTAGAATTAACAATGTGTCAGCCAGATTGGCTTCTAGGGCATACATCTAACAATCTCCCACTTGCACTAAAGCCAATCAGCCATAAACCTAAGCCCCATCTTCTCAAGATGCGTTTTAGTTTTCTGCCGACTTAGCTGCTTAGTGAATGGGTCCGCCATATTTTCTGTGGAGTCTACTCTCTGATCCTCTACTTATTTTCTTTCGAGGTAGTCGCTTATTAGGTTAAACTGCCGCTCTATGTGCTTCGATTTCTGGTGAGACCTTTGGCTCCTTAGCTAGTGCTATGGTGCCTTTGTTATCGCAGTAGAGTGTTTATGACATCTGATGTCATTACACCTAACTCTGCAATGAACCTTTTAAACCAAAAGATTTCCACTGCACCCTTAGAGACGGCTTAACATTCAGCTTCTAAGGTAGAATCTATAATGACCGGTTGTTTGGAACTCTTCCAATTTACTGAACCATCATTGCACATATTCTGATGTAGACTTTCTATCATCAATATGTGTGCATCCTTCTACCTTCAACTCTGATCTTCTCCCAAAGACCAAGAACATGTCCTTAGTTCTTCTCAAGTACTTAAGACTGTTCTTCACAGCTATCCAGTGCTTTTGCCTGGATCTGATTGACATATGCTCGTGACATTCACAGCTTGTACTACATCAAGTCATGTACATAGCATGGCATACATGAGGCTCCCTATTGCTGATGCATAGGGGATCTTGCTCATGCGTTGAATCTCTTCAGATGTGTTGGGGTACATCTTCTTGGAGAGATTAATTTCATGCCTTAGGGGTAAGAGACCCCTTTTAGAGTTTTCCATGCTGAACCTTTTCAGCACTTCCTCTATGTACATCTTCTATGATAGGCCAAGCATCCTTTTAGATCTATCTCTATAGATCTTTATTCCCAAAATATAGGATGCTTCCCCAAGGTCTTTCATGGAGAACCTTTTTGACAACCTGACCTTGACCGAGGTTAGCATGGGAATATCATTCCCTATCAGGGGGATGTCATCCACGTACAGTACGAGAAATACGACAGCGCTCCCACTAACCCTTTTTAAACACACGGTTCCTCTTCGTTTTTGATGAAATCAAACGTTTTGATTGCGTCATCGAAACGAGTGTTCCAACTCCGAGATGCTTGCTTTAGTCCATAGATGGACCTTTGCAGCTTGCAGACCTTGTGATCTCCATCACTGGAAGTGAAACCCAAAGGCTGTTCCATATAGATATCTTCATCAAGATATCCATTCAGGAAAGCAGTTTTCACATCCATCTGCCAGATTTCATAATCATGAAATGCTGCAATGGCAAGCAATGTTCGGATGGATTTTAGCATGGCTACAGGTGAGAAGGTCTCCTGATAGTCAATGCCTTCGCGCTGACTATACCCTTTCGCCACAAGCCTTGCCTTATAGGTCTCTACCTCTCCATCCGAACCTATCTTCCTTTTGTAGATCCATTTGCATCCAATAGGTACAATACCTTCTGATGGGTCTACTAAGATCCAGACTTGGTTGGAATGCATGGAGTCTAACTCTGACTTCATAGCTTCCAACCATTTCTCGAAATCGATATCAGATATCGCCTCGTTGTAGGTTTTGGGATCCTGTATGTGATCCCTATCTCCCACTAGGAACATTTCCTCGGTATCCTCTTCTATTATACCTAAGTATCTATCGGGAGGATGGGAGACCCTACTAGATCTACGAGGTGGTCGAGGGACATCGTGTACTGGCTCTGTATGAATGGGTTCGATAGGATCCATGACTCGTTGCTTTTCAGAGACTTTCTCTTCAAGCTCAATTTTCCTCCCACTGCCTCTATCAAGGATAAACTGGTTTTCCAAAAAGATGGCGTGACGGCTCACAAACACATTGTGATCCTCTGAGACGTAAAAACTGTATCCTAATGACTCTTTAGGATATCATATAAAACGAGCACTTATGGTCCTAGCCTCTAGCTTGTCCACCTGTAGTTCTCTTGACGTGGGCCGGACATCTCCAAATCTTGAGATGACCAAGACTTGGTTTCTTACCATGCTATATCTCATACGGTGTGGTAGGAAGGAATTTAGAGGGAACTCTATTCAACAAGTAAATAGCTGAAAATAGGGCATCTATTTAAAGAAACAAGGGTAAATCAGTAAAGCTCATCATGGACTGGACCATATCAATAGAGTCCGATTCCTCCTCTCTGACACTCCATTGAGCTGAGGTGTACCAGGAGGAGTCCATTATGAAACTATACTATTCTCCTTGAGATAATCACGGAACTCTCCACTAAGGTATTTACCTCTTCGATCTGATTGAAGAACCTTAGTGAGTTTTTCTATATGTTTTTCTACTTCATATTTAAACTCTTTGAACCTTTTAAAAGTTTCATATTTGTGTCTCATACACATATCCATACCATGAGTAATCATCGGTAAAATGAAGTAAAAAATTACAACCCTAGCCTGCACATCGAATGGGCCACACACATCAGTGTGTACTAGGGTAAGTATTTGAGTGGACCTCCCTGTGTCCTACAAAGGATAATTTGGCCATCTTTCCTTGAAGGCAGAATTCACAAATGAAATATGACTCGGAAGTCAATGAGCCCAAAAGCTCATGTTTCTCCAATTTATTTATTCTGTCTTCTCCTATATGCCCAAGCCTGAGGTGCCATAAATACTTTAGATTTATCCCATTAGATCCTATGGTATTCACTGTTTGCTCAGATATATTCACAGATACATCCATATGTATGTGATAGAGACTGTCAATCTTAAAACCATCTTGAATCAATTTAATTTTCAAATAAATAAAAATCTTTCTGTGCTAAATAAAATACAGAAATCAAATTTCTGCTAGCAATAGGTAACAGTCCCTAAGTATCCTGAGCATATCTGACAAACCTTCTGAAGGTCTGTCACCCTTCATGTTCTTCATGCTTCCCATGTATGTAGGACAGTTCCTCTTCCAATGGCCATCCATGATGCAATGGAAACACTTTTCCTTGCAATTGGCCTTTTTCTTGGAACTTCCTTACTTGGTGTTTTCTTAGTATTCTGCTTCTTCGCAGGCTTCTTCTTCTTCCAAATAGACTCTCTCTTGAAAGTAGAAACCAACTTGATAGCAAAAACGATGCCCCTTGAACTTCTTCAAGGTCCCTAAGTTAGTTACCAATTTATTTAACAATTCTATTTTAGTGCATACAACTTTGTTCATATGGTAGTTTACTATAAACTATTCATATGAAGCTGGAAGGGATTGCGGGATCAAATCCGTTTGCAATTCCTTGTGCATGGTCATGCCAAGCTTCTCAAGCTTCTCTAGGTCCTTTATCATGGTCAAACCATGATCATGGACAGACTGTCCATCGCGCATCTTTTGCCTTGAAGAGCCTCTTGGACACTTCAAAACATGCTGCGCGACTCTGATCGCCATACAACTCTTGCAGGTGATTTAATATATTCCTGACAGTCTTCATGTTCTCATGCTGGCAATGTAATTCATTGGACATGGATGCCATTGTGCAGCACCTAACCTTATTGTCATTGTTCGTCCACTTTAGCATGCGTCTTACGCTGATCAGTGATCGGACAGATTGGTAACATGGGGATTCCATGGTCTAGCACATACCCTAATTTCTCATAATTCAAAATTATTTTTGAAATTTGCTGAGCCAGTCTTTATAATTGGGTTTGGTCAAACGGTTGTTCTATAGGATATGAGTTAAAAGTCTAGAAGCTGACATTATAATCCTCAGAGAGTAAAGATTCTAGTTAGACTTTTGTACTTGATCCTAATCTGTTCTAAGGTCTTTTAGAACAAATGTAACTCCCACTATTTTTTCGAATTCCTCACACTTCCCTAGTAGGAAAACGGAAATCCCACAAGACTAGGATTTCTAGTGGGTACTGCGGTCCCACCGATTTACATGCCACCTCACCTAACAGTTATTGGTGACACATAGATTGATGAATGTACAACTCTTGTACAATGCTTCTCAAGCATGTTGCAGTGTAACTTGGTCTCTAAGCCATGAAAACCTCACCTAACAGTTATTGGTCCCATTTCTTAGTTAAGTCAGACCCACCGTATAGCCGTAGGAATAAAGTCGTCATTGGGTCCTCACCTAACAATTATTGGTGCCCAACCCCACCTTTACCCTACAACATCTCATGTCCATAGAGAGGTCCAGCCCCCCGATGCAACTTGACCACTGTATCCAGCCGAAACAAATCAACATCAGAAAGGCCTTAGCAGCTCTACTATAGTGGAAGACCTATTGACTTAATATTGGTTAATCAGGTCTTAGTGTTTGCAACTTGAGCTCTTCATAAGAGGTAATCGAACAATTGGCCAGGTAAGCAGGTGGGAGGCTCCCCTGTTGCCCAGAGATGGTCACCCAAGAGGGGGGTGAATTGGGTGTTTTAAAACTTTTTGCCTAATTAAAAATAAAACACACAAATGTATGAACTAAAGTAAAGATAGAGGTATGAGAACAATCAATCGCAAACACAAGGTTTTATAGTGGTTCGGAGCTTCCACTGCTCCTACATCCATTCCCCAAAGCACCTTTGGGAATTTCCACTATAATTCAAGATTACAGTCCGGTAGTTTTGCGAGTGCACTACCCAACTCGTTGTTTTACACCGGGCTAACAACGAACCCTATAACCCCCAATTTTACCTAGGCTTGGGACACCTTTCCCTTGTTCCAAGTCCCTTGACTGGAACAAGCACAATATTGAAAAAGTTTTACAAGGATTTAAAAGCTCTCAAGAAGCAAATAAAACAGTGAGAAATAATAGAACCCGGAAGAACCCTTTTAGCCGTTGGAAGCATGGGAAATGGTGGTTCTTCCGATGTGGATCGCGTTGGCTTGAATGTGAGCTTTGAATGCCTAGCGGAAGAGAGTAGTTGAGCACGAAATCACTTGGGAAGCTTGAAGGCACTTGATTTCTTCACTTAAATGCACTAACTCCCTTGAACCTCTTTTTCTTTCTTCTCTCTTGAATGATCTTGTGTTGGGTTGGTGAGAAGTTGTTGGAAAGCACTTAAGAGCTCCCTTTTATAGCCCAAAAAGCAAATATAGCCGTTAGAGATAAAGTTAAGGGAGTTTGAAATTCAAACCAAACCTGAAAAAGTTGTCAGTCGCGTTCCAGGCGCTTCGGAGACGTCTCTGCTTCAACGCGAGACGTCTCGGCTGTAAGATTTTACTTTTGACGTTGTTTGGGGTCGACTCGGCGCTTTACGGGGACGACTCCGATGATGAACGGTTTGAATCCTTGTTTTTCTGTTTTTCTGATAGGGTCGCCTCGGCACTTTACGGGGACGTCTCGGCTTATTTGCGCTTTTAGCATGGGGACGACTCCGCTGCCTTGGGGACGACTCCGCCGTTATATTTCCGAAAAATAAGTCTTCTGGAATTCTCTGAGAGAGTCGACTCTGCTCTTTCAGGGGACGTCTCCGCTGCCTTATTACCGAAAAAGACATCCTCTGGAATACCCTGAGAGAGTCGACTCCGCACTCTCTGGGGACGACTCGGAAACTCAGCTTTTACTTGCGGGGACGACTCCGCGTACTGTGGAGACGGCTCGCGCGCATCTCTTGAAATCGGCCTTTCTGCCGCCACTAAGAGAGTCGACTCCGCTTCTGAGAGAGTCGACTCCGACCCTGCGAGACGCCTCGCCAGGTGCCGGGGACGTCTCCAAACGTGCCGGTTCTTCCTGTTTGTGCCAGAGACGTCTCTGGAACAAACCGGAGACGTCTCGGCTGTCCCTGATCTGTTTTCTTCATCTCAAAAATTCTTCAATAAATTCATAAAAATTATGGAAACTTGCCTAGACATTTCTTAACAATATTCTTAATTAAACACATGAAATCCTCAAGTAAATTGTTAAGATAAATGGAATTATACTCTAGTGTTTTGTATTCATCAAAATCCATTAGGGGGTCAACATCCCCTTACTCAGAGAGTAAGGTTCTAATAAGTAACCACCTTTCATGCTTTCCTAGACACCAATTAGATTAATTAATCTAATATGAATTGCTCATGTTGGTTCACTCTCGACTTAATTGAGGAGGTTTTAATTTAGGTCTCAATTGGGTTTGTTACATCACATGTAAACCTATCTACCCGACTCTCATTCCACTACAAGAAAGATGATCTTTCCCGACGCTTTTTATAATCTTTACCGACGCTTATAAGCGTCGGCTAAAGTTACCGCAACGCAAACAGAAGCGTCGCAAAAGCGTTGGCGATACCAGAGTGGCAAATGTTTTTGCCGACGCTAATAGAAAGCGTCGGAAAAAACTGGGCTTTCCCGATGCTAAAGGAAGCGTCGGCAAAAACACATTACCCGACGCTTTAAAGCGTCAGGAAAGCCAAAGGAAGCCCAGAAAAAACTGGGCTTTTCCGACGCTAATGTAAGCGTCGGGAAATCCCAAAGGAAGCCCAGAAAAAACTGGTCTTTCCCGACGCTAATGTAAGCGTCGGAAAAAACACACCATTCTCCGACGCTTTAAAGCGTCGGGAAAGCTCTATGGGTTTTCACCGACGCTACTAAGCGTCGGCGATGGCGTGCCAGCCCGTGCCAAAGGGGGTTTTTAACGACGCTTTAAAGCGTCGGGAGTGGCTTTTGTTTTAAAAAAAAACAAAAGCATATTAAAAAAGATATTATAGCAAATATGAACCTGCATTACATTTACATCAAGACAAACATACAGATCATTCGAAACATTCATATTGTCATATAAGATTAAATTTACATAAGTTTAGAATTACAATGTATTTTGAAAAATATAAGAAAGATACATATAAAACTCATTAAATAACAGTCTAAAAAATATCAGGGACCGCATTCCGCCCCATCATCATCTCTGCGAGCTGTTGAAGTATCAGGAACCTAAAAAAAAAAAAACTTTAGAAGTTAGGAATATGAAAATTATTAACTCATGCAAAATAAGTAATAATTATGTATAGTCATCAAATACATATAGTTATTTACCTGAGGAGGGAGAAATCGCTGTAACATAGATGAAATATGCTCAAGCTGAGACTGCAAAGTTTGTTGGTTCTGCTTCAGCTCTGCCAACTCTGCCTGATGGCGATCCTTCATATCTTCAATTGTTGCCCGAAGTCTACTAACTTCTGCATTGGTACTGCCTTCTTCAGCATTTCTTGTATACATGCCCACTGCAGACAACTGAGTGGGGGTAACTCCAACGCCATAACTCCTCACTCTACCATAACGCTCTGGGCCCAGTAATTCAGCGAGCACCTGAGCTTCGACATGACTGGTCGCGTCGGATGATGATGACTCTCCGACGTGCTCTGAAATAAGAGTTGTTGCCCTGTCCTATATATCTCAAAAGAAAAAGTCATATTAATGCATGCCAATAATAGAACTAATAAAAACATCATTGAAAGAGTCAAAGATGAATACATACAAATATATCTCTTGACTCCTCCCGAACAAAACTGCCATCTCTATGGGTGTGAGTCATCTTATAAAACTCCACCTTACCAGGCTCCCTCCCATTATTATCCATCTATAACAAAATGTATATTGGCAAGCTAGTTATCATGATACATGCTATATGATAGAACAGTTTAAAATAGTTTTAAAGAGTTGCAAAAAAACTTACGAATTCAGCTTTACGTCGAGCATAACTCATCGAGCCTGAAGTATGAGGAACAGTCTGAGAGGCTCGTGCAGCTCTACCTATGTTGGAATATGTCTTCCCAAAAAAAGAATAAACAATATAAATTTGTAATCTAAATTATTAGTAAATACAATCTAAGGTATTGAAAAAATATACACAACCTGAGCTTTTTCCGAAAACCAATAGTGAACAAGCTCCCTCCACTGATGAGGGATTACATCAGGAGGACAAACACGGGCAACCTCCTCTTCTGTCATACCATCGTGCTTCCAGTCCGTCTTTAACTTGGCCCTATATTCTTTCCACTTGCGGTTGACGGACTTCAGCACCCAATCATGACTCTCTTTAGGAAGCAAAAACTTTTTCTACACCAAAGTAATTAAAGAATATTATAACAATGTTAAATTAAAAAATAAAATTGTGATAGTAAGCAAATTCAATTATTTACCTCAATAACTTTAAGAAGCTCAACCTTATACGAAGGAAGCATTTCATTCCATTTCGTATAGTTGAGCGGACACAACTGACCCTTCCACGCAACCGATCCTAGAAAAGTCGATAAAATGCTTGCAGCCCTCTTGATAGGCTGCCCCAGTTCATTGCATTGGACGACGATTTTCTCATCCTCACGTAGGCTCCACACGTCCTGTGCTCGAGTGGGTCCTCGTGTCCTCCTCACTCTCCCCAGTCCATCTATAAAAATAAAATAAAATATCCATGGATTGTAAAAAAAATTAATATAAAAAATGTAAATCAAATTACCCTGGATGTGCATGTCATCCATGTCTGGACAATCAATAGGTGGCACGTGCGCAGACTGAGACTCGTGCTGCTGGGGCTCGTCGGGCTGTTGGGACTGATCGGAAGAAAATCCCACGGATGTGTGCTGAAACTCAACATCTCTGAATCGTTTTCTTCGCGGCATGTTGTTACCTCGTATGCACAAAAAGAAGCAATATTAGTTAAATAATAAATAAAATCTAAATGAATTGCAATAGAATATGTCTGTTTCACCTGTGCTTTAAACATTGTAAGACCGCAAGATTCTTTTCAAACATTTATGAATAGTTGAACCAAGTCAATGCTCTTTTCTTGCTTCTAATCATGATGTAAATCCACTTCAGGCATTTCTTTTCTGTTGCCTTATTAGTTTCGAAAACTTTTATTAACTTCCCCTCTCACTGAACTTTTATCACTCTTGCTGAAAACCCCCTCCAACCCCTTCTTTTGTGTGCACTCGAATATATAAACTCTCTCTGTGGTATGAAATGTCTCATATCTCTGGACCAGTAGCTAGTTTTTCTGAACATACATACAGTTGTTGAGGCAGTTGTTACTTAAATTATCATGTTAAGCAAATTTCTAGTGGTTGGCACCACAAAGTTATCATCTGAATAAGTGTGTTCATATTCAACAGCAAATGCTGTATTCTCATTTACGCCACCCAGTTTAGCTAGAATGTTTTTCTTGGGTTTTACATTCCTTGATACTAGACACCTGTTCAAGATATATGTGATGTGTGTGCATGCAGTCAATTAGTTAATCATCTAATTCTCTTCAGGCCTTGATATTTATGCATCTTCCAAATGCTTGGAAATTTGGCTGCATTCCCAGGATTTTATGTCTGCTGTTCTCTAGAACACCTTTATATCAATTCTTAAGCCCTTCAAAGATTTTCAGAGCAACAACCTGATAACCCCGTATGCCATACCTTCACAGAGACAATCAGCAAAGAGGAGAAAGGGGGGAAAACAAAAGAAGAAAAAGAAGACGACAAAAAGCTCAACTAAACACCCATCTAGCCTCTCCAAACATATATCTTGTCATGATTCATTGTCTTCCCTACCACAACAAAAATCCGAAATGGCTCATCCAACAGAAATCACAAAAATTCATATAAAAGGTATTTGTGACTTCTAAAATAACTTTTTTTGCCAGAAGTATCATAGTGATTGTTACTGTGGGATGAAAACCATTAACATCTAAACTAAGAAATAGAAGTAACATGTAGATTTTTTTTTGAACAAAAAAAAAAAAAGCATCCCCTGATACTACCCTTCACCTTTTCTTTCTAACACACTCTAGTTAGTGCAGTCCCACAACAATGGTGTAAAGCACCAGAGCATAGGGCCCCCTTGACCCAGACTCTAAGTACACCTTAAAAATAAATTAATAATAAAGAAATAAATATCAAGGATATTCGTCCATTAGTACAAAAATAGCAGCCATAATGTAGTTCAACGATCCAAATTTGCCGGTTTCTTGACCCCATCCTTCACAGCACACTTAAAGGACAGTTCCAGTTCATATTATAAAACGCCTTTTCTTCCTCGTCTTAACAGAGATATTCCAGAATTTGAGAACCCCTTTTTCATTGTGCTTCCAAGGCTTAAACTACGAAGGCTTACAAAAGTCATAAAATGCTGATTATTGCTCATTTTCTTTATTCTTCATTTTACCAACACTATATTTCACCAAGTTAATCAAAACATTTAGAGATTATAACGCTATCACGAGATCAAAACTGCGAAAATAGAATGGAACAAGAAAAATATCTTCCATACCTTCGGCCGGAGATTCGTCGGGAGAAGCGGTTGGAGGAGAGGGTGCGGAGGACGCCGAATGCTGGACCGCCGCCACCGGAGAGGAGGGAAAAATCCACTAGATTGTTAATGATCATCAAAGAGAGTAACAACAAATCTAGGAACTTATCTTTGTATTCGTATCTTTTAAGACAACAACCAGGGTTTAGCCCCACAGTTTAATACCCTCCTCATGGAGGTGATCTAAGTCTCACGATGTGCCTCTAATATTTCAAATTATGTGGTTGTAAATAATATGTGAGAAAAATACACAACGAGACAATGGTGCTCAAGATGGAATTCTCCCTGCAAAATCAGGAAGGCTATGGATTATGGGAAAATTACAAGGATGAAAATGGTTACCAAGACTAAGCAGGATGGTTATGGGATGGCCAGAATACCTGTTGGACCTACCCTCAACTGTTTGGCCTATATGCCAAGGCAAATGCTAAGCAGGGCCTTCGCACATCTATCCTGATATAGCTCAGACTGACTGTGGACATCACATCACCACACATACACACACCACACAAAAATTTATAAAAAGAAAAAATGATAACTGAAAACTGAAACTCTTGCATGATTTAGCATTCTAAACAAAACTATTTGATGCAAATCATAGACAGGCAGAAATTTTGAAGTAATTTATCTCTGACAATAGGTGTTGAGATAATGTGGTAGTAAAATATAAAAGTAGATGAAAGTATCAAGAACCGACAGCTTGAGCAAGTACAGTTGCCAATATTATTATCCAGGATACGATGCATTTTGGCTAAAGTATTACTAGCCCAAGAAATTCTATGACATCTAGCTTAAACAAAGTCTCATCAATAATAATCCCAAAAAACGTGTCAGCATCCTTTTGAAGTCATGGGACATTGAAAAAGCCATTTTACAGATTTCCAAGACATCTAAGTCATCCAAGATAGTCAGTCGCTGGGTTGATCAGAAAACACTCAGGCACGTAGCGTTATATATTAACTGATTACGTGATCCTCCATTACCAAGACTCGTCAAAACATTTTCAACCAGAAAGACCTTATAAAACTTGGCAATTTGTTGAAGCACAGGGAAACAGCTTCCAACTGCATCTTTTTTTCCCCCAAATCACTAACATCACTAGTATGTGTCAAAACCCTAAACAAGACCGATTTCATTCAATAAGTAACCTTATTACAAAATCCAATAAAGTACAGTGCGGTTCACTAAGCGGTGCAAAAAGAAAAATACAGCTCAAATGCTAAAAGGAACAGCATCAGGAAATTTTGCATGTAAATGGAAACACGTGAACTGATTACCAGTGTTCAGATCAGTAAAGCTAACAAAATTCCATGCTTTCTTCTTCGAGAGGAACACAGATTATGTAAAGATTTCCAACATAGACGTTTTAAAAAGAAAAATTTAAGATAAAATACGTCAAAAGCAGGTAGATTTTTTCCCCACGGTGGCAACAACAAAAATAACTCCTTAGAAATATAAAACGAAAAAACCAATACAAAACAGCCACAAAGTAGCAAAAAAAAAAAAACTACAACTAAAACGAAAAGGCTCATCGCAGGGCAAGAAGAACAAGATGGCGTCCGAACCCCGATCAACGAAAGGGGGAAAAGAGCACTCGAATCGACATCGAAAAACCTCGAGATACGAGCTAGGGTTTTATGTCCAAAGGGAGAGATCAAAAAACCAAAGGAGGCGGCGGATTGGGGGGTGAGGCGGAGAAGGGGGAAAAAACCTTTAGGGCTTTGATGCGGCGGAGGCTCCACGGAGAGTCCGAGGCGGGAGTCGGCATTCAATCAACAATCTGATTAAACCGAAAGAAAACAATGGATTCGAAAAAGGGGAAGAACAATCATACCTTCAAGGCTCTCCCGGTCGGCGCTGCAGAGGAGAGAGTAAGAGAGGAGGTTGCGCCGCAGAGGAGGGAGGAGGAGAGGACGTCGCTTGGCGCCGGAGAGGAGGGAGAAGGACGGGACAACACAGTCGGCGCCGGAGAGGAGGGAGGAGGAGGCAGAGGAGGGTCGCGCGGGTATTAGGGCTTGATATGTCGATCGAGGATGGAGGAGGGGGCGGACGCGGGTTTTGAGGGGTATTTGGTTTTCAATGACGCGAATAAGCGTCGTCTTAGGCCAATCTTAGGCCAACCCTACAACGACGCTAAGTAGCGTCGTATATTGCCCACGCTTTTAAAAAGCGTCGGCTATTTTTGGCGCTCGGCGGAAAATTGCCGACGCTTGTACTAAGCGTCGGCAAAAAAGCGTCGTTAAAGCTTGGATTTACTACCGTTTGAGAGGGTAATTTCTCCGAACTTTGTGCCTCTAACCGACTAATTGCGGTTGCCATCTGGCCCATTTGATTGTCCAAACTTTGAATATTGGCCCTCGCTTCATGCTGAAATTGCTTTGTCTCCTGTTGAAATTGCAAAGTATTAGTGGCAAGAGTCTTAACAATATCTTCTAACTGTTGGGAACCCGCCCATGCCGCTGATATTTCAAAAAAATTCAGATGGCAGCGGAATCGGCATGTGCGGGATCGACGTTCATCGCATGAACGTTGTTTCATGAATCGTTCGTAGTTAGATAAGAATTAAAACTTTTTAAACCTTTAGGAAGATCAGATCTTCACCTTGTGCGGGTAGATGATCACCGCAAACTGAAGTTCGTGGTCTAGGATGAAGGTTTGCTTGAAGCCGTTCAAGTGTCCGGCCTCTACGGGTATCCACACGAAGCAGTGATCCGATCAAAGCTCTCTTGTCCTCCCGAGGTGCTAGCTCCCTTGCAAAGACTTCTTTTGATGGCTGATTTCCTCTCTTTCAATCAACCCTTGATTGTGCTTGAGAGGAGGAAGAAGAAGGATGAAGAAGAGGAAGAAGAAGAATCCCCACGCAGCCTTCTTTCTTTTCCCTGCGTTGGAAGGAAGAAGGGAGGAAGAGGATGCCGCCAACACCTTTGGCTTTTATCTTCCTTGCTTGCGGCTGAACCAAGAGGAGAGGAGAGGGAGGCGTACGGCAAGGAGGAAGAGGACTTCTTCTATGCTCTAGGTGCCGCCCACAAGTCCCTTTTTATAGACATGTGGAGCTCCTAACATTTAGGAGTTCTTGATGTCTTTCCTAAGAGGGGGCGCCGTCTCTTCTCCCTTCTCCACGTGGAAAGGGGAGGGGCTTATCCCCTTCCTCATGGTAAACCCTAATCCATATTAGGTAGGGATTGGAATGCCCTAATGTGGTCAAGCCCTAATCCAATTAGGCTTAGCCCAAGGGCGAACCAATTTGGATCCAATCTAGGTAAGTCCTAATCCAATTAGAACTTAAATCAATTTTGACTCAATTGAACTCTTCAATCCTAATCCAATTAGGAGTCTTATTGATTCATTAGATTAATAATTAATTGTGACTTAAGAAACCCTAATCCAAATTAGGACATATATAATTTTAGTCCTAATCCAATTAGGACTCTATTTGAATCCGAAGTCCTAATCCGATTAGGACTCTAGGAATCCTACTCCAAGTAGGAATCCAATTTTGATTCAAAACTTCTAATCTCATTAGGATTGCAGGAATCCTATTCCAGGTAGGAATCCCAGTCCTACTCCAACTAGGATTTCCAGTCCTAATCCAATTAGGACTCTAGGAATCCTACTCGAAGTAGGACTCTTGTTTCAAGTCCAATTAATTAATTCCCTTTGTTCCTTCTTCAATTGAATATCAATCGAATTGATTACTTGTGATTCATAATCATTTTTCAACCATCGGATCGGTCAATACTTCTAGTGTGTGCGACCCCATAGGTTCTACTCTGACTGGTAGTGGGATATATTGTGATCTCTATCACTATATCATTGAAAACTCCTTTCAATGGGTTGGAACGATTCCAACTCAACTCATTAGGGTTTATCGATCATCGAGATAATCCCTGTGAGTCCCACCATCCACCAGTGACACCTAGCAGCATGTAGTGGCTACCCAGTAGATTAGAAAGATGAACCTCTAGGTGCAGTTACCATGTGATACAGTCCTACAATCGTGGATCCCTACAGGACGGAGGTCATGGACAACTCGTCAAACCCCATCGTCTGTCATATGTCAAGATTTATTCGACTCGAGTTCGATAGTGAAAAACTCTTTCTCCACTTTATATTACTGCCCTGGCCAAGGTCTTAGAACTCAGTCTAACAAATCACATAGGATCACTCCTCTTCTATCAAGGTCGATAGATTCCTTGTAGGTGCATACCCTACTCCTATAGTGAACCTACTGCAGCCAATCTACACTGCATGGACCCATATGGCTAGAGACCATGTATGTGTGCAGTCAAACTATAATAACCTCACTGTGAGTAGCCGAAGCACCGCAGGTCAAAGGACCAGTCACACTACTGCAACATCAAGCAAGTCATTGACGAGTGGATAGACATCCAAGTGACTTCTTGTCTTGGTCACGCTCAGTACCCTTGTTCTCTAACAAGCACCTGCACTATCACTTCAGTGTCCCTACACTGTGGACTCAAGTCTCGTCCATCTAGAAGGAAAGTGATCTGTGCACTGATCGGATCGATCACCGTCCTCGTGATGATCCATTGATCAGGAGCATTTAGAAATTAATCACCAATGATACATGGCTCAAATTCTCAACTCTTGAGAATATGTATCATCATCTTATTAATTTCTTGGACGATTCATAGACACATAAATAATATGAATGAAAAGATGCCTTTTATTTATTCAATAATAAATAGTCAAGTACAAAATTATGTCCCTAGAATTAACAATGTGTCAGCCAGATTGGCTTCTAGGGCATACATCTAACAATCTCCCACTTGCACTAAAGCCAATCAGCCATAAACCTAAGCCCCATCTTCTCAAGATGCGTTTTAGTTTTCTGCCGACTTAGCTGCTTAGTGAATGGGTCCGCCATATTTTCTGTGGAGTCTACTCTCTGATCCTCTACTTATTTTCTTTCGAGGTAGTCGCTTATTAGGTTAAACTGCCGCTCTATGTGCTTCGATTTCTGGTGAGACCTTTGGCTCCTTAGCTAGTGCTATGGTGCCTTTGTTATCGCAGTAGAGTGTTTATGACATCTGATGTCATTACACCTAACTCTGCAATGAACCTTTTAAACCAAAAGATTTCCACTGCACCCTTAGAGACGGCTTAACATTCAGCTTCTAAGGTAGAATCTATAATGACCGGTTGTTTGGAACTCTTCCAATTTACTGAACCATCATTGCACATATTCTGATGTAGACTTTCTATCATCAATATGTGTGCATCCTTCTACCTTCAACTCTGATCTTCTCCCAAAGACCAAGAACATGTCCTTAGTTCTTCTCAAGTACTTAAGACTGTTCTTCACAGCTATCCAGTGCTTTTGCCTGGATCTGATTGACATATGCTCGTGACATTCACAGCTTGTACTACATCAAGTCATGTACATAGCATGGCATACATGAGGCTCCCTATTGCTGATGCATAGGGGATCTTGCTCATGCGTTGAATCTCTTCAGATGTGTTGGGGTACATCTTCTTGGAGAGATTAATTTCATGCCTTAGGGGTAAGAGACCCCTTTTAGAGTTTTCCATGCTGAACCTTTTCAGCACTTCCTCTATGTACATCTTCTATGATAGGCCAAGCATCCTTTTAGATCTATCTCTATAGATCTTTATTCCCAAAATATAGGATGCTTCCCCAAGGTCTTTCATGGAGAACCTTTTTGACAACCTGACCTTGACCGAGGTTAGCATGGGAATATCATTCCCTATCAGGGGGATGTCATCCACGTACAGTACGAGAAATACGACAGCGCTCCCACTAACCCTTTTTAAACACACGGTTCCTCTTCGTTTTTGATGAAATCAAACGTTTTGATTGCATCATCGAAACGAGTGTTCCAACTCCGAGATGCTTGCTTTAGTCCATAGATGGACCTTTGCAGCTTGCAGACCTTGTGATCTCCATCACTGGAAGTGAAACCCAAAGGCTGTTCCATATAGATATCTTCATCAAGATATCCATTCAGGAAAGCAGTTTTCACATCCATCTGCCAGATTTCATAATCATGAAATGCTGCAATGGCAAGCAATGTTCGGATGGATTTTAGCATGGCTACAGGTGAGAAGGTCTCCTGATAGTCAATGCCTTCGCGCTGACTATACCCTTTCGCCACAAGCCTTGCCTTATAGATCTCTACCTCTCCATCCGAACCTATCTTCCTTTTGTAGATCCATTTGCATCCAATAGGTACAATACCTTCTGATGGGTCTACTAAGGTCCAGACTTGGTTGGAATGCATGGAGTCTAACTCTGACTTCATAGCTTCCAACCATTTCTCGGAATCGATATCAGATATCGCCTCGTTGTAGGTTTTGGAATCCTGTATGTGATCCCTATCTCCCACTAGGAACATTTCCTCGGTATCCTCTTCTATTATACCTAAGTATCTATCGGGAGGATGTGAGATCCTACTAGATCTACGAGGTGGTCGAGGGACATCGTGTACTGGCTCTGTATGAATGGGTTCGATAGGATCCATGACTCGTTGCTTTTCAGAGACTTTCTCTTCAAGCTCAATTTTCCTCCCACTGCCTCTATCAAGGATAAACTGGTTTTCCAAAAAGATGGCGTGACGGCTCACAAACACATTGTGATCCTCTGAGACGTAAAAACTGTATCCTAATGACTCTTTAGGATATCATATAAAACGAGCACTTATGGTCCTAGCCTCTAGCTTGTCCGCCTGTAGTTCTCTTGACGTGGGCCGGACATCTCCAAATCTTGAGATGACCAAGACTTGGTTTCTTACCATGCTATATCTCATACGGTGTGGTAGGAAGGAATTTAGAGGGAACTCTATTCAACAAGTAAATAGCTGAAAATAAGGCATCTATTTAAAGAAACAAGGGTAAATCAGTGAAGCTCATCATGGACTGTCAATAGAGTCCGATTCCTCCTCTCTGACACTCCATTGAGCTGAGGTGTACCAGGAGGAGTCCATTATGAAACTATACTATTCTCCTTGAGATAATCACGGAACTCTCCACTAAGGTATTTACCTCTTCGATCTGATTGAAGAACCTTAGTGAGTTTTTCTATATGTTTTTCTACTTCATATTTAAACTCTTTGAACCTTTTAAAAGTTTCATATTTGTGTCTCATACACATATCCATACCGTGAGTAATCATCGGTAAAATGAAGTAAAAAATTACAACCCTAGCCTGCACATCGAATGGGCCACACACATCAGTGTGTACTAGGGTAAGTATTTGAGTGGACCTCCCTGTGTCCTACAAAGGATAATTTGGCCATCTTTCCTTGAAGGCAGAATTCACAAATGAAATATGACTCGGAAGTCAATGAGCCCAAAAGCTCATGTTTCTCCAATTTATTTATTCTGTCTTCTCCTATATGCCCAAGCCTGAGGTGCCATAAATACTTTAGATTTATCCCATTAGATCCTATGGTATTCACTGTTTGCTCAGATATATTCACAGATACATCCATATGTATGTGATAGAGACTGTCAATCTTAAAACCATCTTGAATCAATTTAATTTTCAAATAAATAAAAATCTTTCTGTGCTAAATAAAATACAGAAATCAAATTTCTGCTAGCAATAGGTAACAGTCCCTAAGTATCCTGAGCATATCTGACAAACCTTCTGAAGGTCTGTCACCCTTCATGTTCTTCATGCTTCCCATGTATGTAGGACAGTTCCTCTTCCAATGGCCGTCCATGATGCAATGGAAACACTTTTCCTTGCAATTGGCCTTTTTCTTGGAACTTCCTTACTTGGTGTTTTCTTAGTATTCTGCTTCTTCGCAGGCTTCTTCTTCTTCCAAATAGACTCTCTCTTGAAAGTAGAAACCAACTTGATAGCAAAAATGATGCCCCTTGAACTTCTTCAAGGTCCCTAAGTTAGTTACCAATTTATTTAACAATTCTATTTTAGTGCATACAACTTTGTTCATATGGTAGTTTACTATAAACTATTCATATGAAGCTGGAAGGGATTGCGGGATCAAATCCGTTTGCAATTCCTTGTGCATGGTCATGCCAAGCTTCTCAAGCTTCTCTAGGTCCTTTATCATGGTCAAACCATGATCATGGACAGACTGTCCATCGCGCATCTTTTACCTTAAAGAGCCTCTTGGACACTTCAAAACATGCTGCGCGACTCTGATCGCCATACAACTCTTGCAGGTGATTTAATATATTCCTGACAGTCTTCATGTTCTCATGCTGGCAATGTAATTCATTGGACATGGATGCCATTGTGCAGCACCTAACCTTATTGTCATTGTTCGTCCACTTTAGCATGCGTCTTACGCTGATCAGTGATCGGACAGATTGGTAACATGGGGATTCCATGGTCTAGCACATACCCTAATTTCTCATAATTCAAAATTATTTTTGAAATTTGCTGAGCCAGTCTTTATATTTGGGTTTGGTCAAACGGTTGTTCTATAGGATATGAGTTAAAAGTCTAGAAGCTGACATTATAATCCTCAGAGAGTAAAGATTCTAGTTAGACTTTTGTACTTGATCCTAATCTGTTCTAAGGTCTTTTAGAACAAATGTAACTCCCACTATTTTCTCGAATTCCTCACACTTCCCTAGTAGGAAAACGGAAATCCCACAAGACTAGGATTTCTAGTGGGTACTGCGGTCCCACCGATTTACATGCCACCTCACCTAACAGTTATTGGTGACACATAGATTGATGAATGTACAACTCTTGTACAATGCTTCTCAAGCATGTTGCAGTGTAACTTGGTCTCTAAGCCCTGAAAACCTCACCTAACAGTTATTGGTCCCATTTCTTAGTTAAGTCAGACCCACCGTATAACCGTAGGAATAAAGTCGTCATTGGGTCCTCACCTAACAATTATTGGTGCCCAACCCCACCTTTACCCTACAACATCTCATGTCCATAGAGAGGTCCAGCCCCCCGATGCAACTTGACCACTGTATCCAGCCGAAACAAATCAACATCAGAAAGGCCTTAGCAGCTCTACTATAGTGGAAGACCTATTGACTTAATATTGGTTAATCAGGTCTTAGTGTTTGCAACTTGAGCTCTTCATAAGAGGTAATCGAACAATTGGCCAGGTAAGCAGGTGGGAGGCTCCCCTGTTGCCCAGAGATGGTCACCCAAGAGGGGGGTGAATTGGGTGTTTTAAAACTTTTTGCCTAATTAAAAATAAAACACACAAATGTATGAACTAAAGTAAAGATAGAGGTATGAGAACAATCAATCGCAAACACAAGGTTTTATAGTGGTTCGGAGCTTCCACTGCTCCTACATCCATTCCCCAAAGCACCTTTGGGAATTTCCACTATAATTCAAGATTACAGTCCGGTAGTTTTGCGAGTGCACTACCCAACTCGTTGTTTTACACCGGGCTAACAACGAACCCTATAACCCCCAATTTCACCTAGGCTTGGGACGCCTTTCCCTTGTTCCAAGTCCCTTGACTGGAACAAGCACAATATTGAAAAAGTTTTACAAGGATTTAAAAGCTCTCAAGAAGCAAATAAAACAGTGAGAAATAATAGAACCCGGAAGAACCCTTTTAGCCGTTGGAAGCATGGAAAATGGTGGTTCTTCCGATGTGGATCGCGTTGGCTTGAATGTGAGCTTTGAATGCCTAGCGGAAGAGAGTAGTTGAGCACGAAATCACTTGGGAAGCTTGAAGGCACTTGATTTCTTCACTTGAATGCACTAACTCCCTTGAACCTCTTTTTCTTTCTTCTCTCTTGAATGATCTTGTGTTGGGTTGGTGAGAAATTGTTGGAAAGCACTTAAGAGCTCCCTTTTATAGCCCAAAAAGCAAATATAGCCGTTAGAGATAAAGTTAAGGGAGTTTGAAATTCAAACCAAACCTGAAAAAGTTGTCAGTCGCGTTCCAGGCGCTTCGGAGACGTCTCCGCTTCAACGCGAGACGTCTCGGCTGTAAGATTTTACTTTTGACGTTGTTTGGGGTCGACTCGGCGCTTTACGGGGACGACTCCGATGATGAACGGTTTGAATCCTTGTTTTTCTGTTTTTCTGAGAGGGTCGCCTCGGCACTTTACGGGGACGTCTCGGCTTGTTTGCGCTTTTTGCATGGGGACGACTCCGCTGCCTTGGGGACGACTCCGCCGTTATATCTCCAAAAAATAAGTCTTCTGGAATTCTCTGAGAGAGTCGACTCTGCTCTTTCAGGGGACGTCTCCGCTGCCTTATTACCGAAAAAGACATCCTCTGGAATACCCTGAGAGAGTCGACTCCGCACTCTCTGGGGACGACTCGGAAACTCAGCTTTTACTTGCGGGGACGACTCCGCGTACTGTGGAGACGGCTCGCGCGCATCTCTTGAAATCGGCCTTTCTGCCGCCACTGAGAGAGTCGACTCCGCTTCTGAAAGAGTCGACTCCGACC
Source organism: Phoenix dactylifera (assembly GCF_051530095.1). Classification (NCBI taxonomy): domain Eukaryota; kingdom Viridiplantae; phylum Streptophyta; class Magnoliopsida; order Arecales; family Arecaceae; genus Phoenix; species Phoenix dactylifera. The sequence goes on along the minus strand of NC_143196.1, from coordinate 17,804,367 downwards.
CTGCGAGACGCCTCGCCAGGTGCTGGGGACGTCTCCAAACGTGCCGGTTCTTCCTGTTTGTGCCAGAGACGTCTCTGGAACAAACCGGAGACGTCTCGGCTGTCCCTGATCTGTTTTCTTCATCTCAAAAATTCTTCAATAAATTCATAAAAATTATGGGAACTTGCCTAGACATTTCTTAACAATATTCTTAATTAAACATATGAAATCCTCAAGTAAATTGTTAAGATAAATGGAATTATACTCTAGTGTTTTGTATTCATCAAAATCCATTAGGGGGTCAACATCCCCTTACTCAGAGAGTAAGGTTCTAATTAAGTAACCACCTTTCATGCTTTCCTAGACACCAATTAGATTAATTAATCTAATATGAATTGCTCATGTTGGTTCACTCTCGACTTAATTGAGGAGGTTTTAATTTAGGTCTCAATTGGGTTTGTTACATCACATGTAAACCTATCTACCCGACTCTCATTCACATCACATGCAAACGGCACATTGCAGGCAGTTATAATCGCAGCAATAATTAAAGCTAAACTTTAAATAGGTGATCATCATGAATTCTAGTTAGGTCGTATTACAAGCACATGCACGTCAATCGATCAACTGGTCTTCAACTCTTGAATTGGTTCCAAGCCTCCTTGATCCGATCCTTGATCAACTCTTGATCCAATCGCCATCAACCGCTTAGATCACCTGTTCATCTCATGCCTAGTCTTCAACTTGATCGTTGACGTACATCACATCACACAAATACAACCAGATTGTAAAATAAAAATAAAAATAAATTACATCTCCTTTTAGGAGGCACGCAGGCCTCTCAAAACATCAAATAAGATGCATGCAAGCATCTGAAAAATTACATGACATTGCAGATCACATCGCAGGTCATTACATTTGATACCAAAAGGGTTTGAATCCTATGATCATCACCATATGCAACAATTATAATTTTCAGATCTGAAAACTAACTGATTATATCATGACATAGGTTGCTGATCATGCTAATCATGATTCTAAACTTTGTAATCTCATTAACAACGCAATTAGAATCATCATTTTGTCACATAAAAATCGACATGCAAAAATCAGCACCCCTGAAAAATCTGCATGCAGAAATTTTCAGCATGCATGATCATTCAATTTTCAGATCTAATAAGCCTTTAGATAATTAATTCTTACCTTAATCTACGAAGCCTAGGCTCTGATACCACTGTTGGGAACCCGCCCATGCCGCTGATATTTCAAAAAAATTCAGATGGCAGCGGAATCGGCATGTGCGGGATCGACGTTCATCGCATGAACGTTGTTTCATGAATCATTCGTAGTTAGATAAGAATTAAAACTTTTTAATTTAGGAAGATCAGATCTTCACCTTATGCGGGTAGATGATCACCGCAAACTGAAGTTCGTGGTCTAGGATAAGGGAGCCGTTCAAGTGTCCGGCCTCTACGGGTATCCACACGAAGCAGTGATCCGATCAAAGCTCTCTTGTCCTCCCGGGGTGCTAGCTCCCTTGCAAAGACTTCTTTTGATGGCTGATTTTCTCTCTTTCAATCAACCCTTGATTGTGCTTGAGAGGAGGAAGAAGAAGGATGAAGAAGAGGAAGAAGAAGAATCCCCACGCAACCTTCTTTCTTTTTCCTGCGTTGGAAGGAAGAAGGGAGGAAGAGGATGCCGCCAACACCTTTGGCTTTTATCTTCCTTGCTTGCGGCTGAACCAAGAGGAGAGGAGAGGGAGGCGTATGGCAAGGAGGAAGAGGACTTCTTCTATGCTCTAGGTGCCGCCCACAAGTCCCTTTTTATAGACATGTGGAGCTCCTAACATTTAGGAGTTCTTGATGTCTTTCCTAAGAGGGGGCGCCGT